>NW_027045357.1:0-21349 GCF_963576615.1 Watersipora subatra | reverse complement strand
ATTGAGCTAATTAGCTTATTGTGAGAATATTACAAACGTCTGACAAAACTGAAAAATGTAAATTTCCATTTTCAACCAAACATGCTAGAAATGCTCCAATTGAGCTAATTAGCTTATTGTGAGAATATTACAAACGTCCGACAAAAGTGAAAAATGTAAATTTCCAATTTCAACCAAACATGCTAGAAATGCTCAAATTGAGCTAATTAGCTTATTGTGAGAATATTACAAACGTCTGACAAAACTGAAAAATAGAAATTTCCAATTTCAACCAAACATGCTAGAAATGCTCCAATTGAGCTAATTAGCTTATTGTGAGAATATTACAACCGTCTGACAAAACTGAAAAATGTAAATTTCCAATTTCAACCAAACATGCTAGAAATGCTCCAATTGAGCTAATTAGCTTATTGTGAGAATATTACAAACGTCTGACAAAACTGAAAAATGAAAATTTCCAATTTCAACCAAACATGCTAGAAATGCTCCAATTGTGCTAATTAGCTTATTGTGAGAATATTGCAATTGTCTGACAAAACTGAAAAATGTAAATTTCCAATTTCAACTAAACATGCTAGAAATGCTCCAATTGAGCTAATTAGCTTATTGTGAGAATATTACAAACGTCTGACAAAACTGAAAAATGAAAATTTCCAATTTCAACCAAACATGCTAGAAATGCTCCAATTGTGCTAATTAGCTTATTGTGAGAATATTGCAAATGTCTGACAAAAGTGAAAAATGTAAATTTCCAATTTCAACCAAACATGCTAGAAATGCTCCAATTGAGCTAATTAGCTTATTGTGAGAATATTGCAATTGTCTGACAAAAGTGAAAAATGTAAATTTCCAATTTCAACCAAACATGCTAGAAATGCTCCAATTGAGCTAATTAGCTTATTGTGAGAATATTACAATCGTCTGACAAAACTGAAAAATGTAAATTTCCAATTTCAACCAAACATGCTAGAAATGCTCCAATTGAGCTAATTAGCTTATTGTGAGAATATTGCAATTGTCTGACAAAAGTGAAAAATGTAAATTTCCAATTTCAACCAAACATGCTAGAAATGCTCCAATTGAGCTAATTAGCTTATTGTGAGAATATTACAAACGTCTGACCAAACTGAAAAATAGAAATTTCCAATTTCAACCAAACATGCTAGAAATGCTCCAATTGAGCTAATTAGCTTATTGTGAGAATATTACAAACGTCTGACAAAACTGAAAAATGTAAATTTCCAATTTCAACCAAACATGCTAGAAATGCTCCAATTGAGCTAATTAGCTTATTGTGAGAATATTACAAACGTCTGACAAAACTGAAAAATGTAAATTTCCAATTTCAACCAAACATGCTAGAAATGCTCCAATTGAGCTAATTAGCTTATTGTGAGAATATTACAAACGTCTGACAAAAGTGAAAAATGTAAATTTCCAATTTCAACCAAACATGCTAGAAATGCTCCAATTAAGCTAATTAGCTTATTGTGAGAATATTACAAACGTCTGACAAAACTGAAAAATGTAATTTTCCAATTTCAACCAAACATGCTAGAAATGCTCCAATTGAGCTAATTAGCTTATTGTGAGAATATTACAAACGTCTGACAAAACTGAAAAATGTAAATTTCCAATTTCAACCAAACATGCTAGAAATGCTCCAATTGAGCTAATTAGCTTATTGTGAGAATATTGCAATTGTCTGACAAAAGTGAAAAATGTAAATTTCCAATTTCAACCAAACATGCTAGAAATGCTCCAATTGAGCTAATTAGCTTATTGTGAGAATATTACAAACGTCTGACAAAACTGAAAAATGTAAATTTCCATTTTCAACCAAACATGCTAGAAATGCTCCAATTGAGCTAATTAGCTTATTGTGAGAATATTACAAACGTCTGACAAAACTGAAAAATGTAAATTTCCAATTTCAACCAAACATGCTAGAAATGCTCCAATTGAGCTAATTAGCTTATTGTGAGAATATTACAAACGTCTGACAAAACTGAAAAATGTAAATTTCCATTTTCAACCAAACATGCTAGAAATGCTCCAATTGAGCTAATTAGCTTATTGTGAGAATATTACAAACGTCCGACAAAAGTGAAAAATGTAAATTTCCAATTTCAACCAAACATGCTAGAAATGCTCAAATTGAGCTAATTAGCTTATTGTGAGAATATTACAAACGTCTGACAAAACTGAAAAATAGAAATTTCCAATTTCAACCAAACATGCTAGAAATGCTCCAATTGAGCTAATTAGCTTATTGTGAGAATATTACAACCGTCTGACAAAACTGAAAAATGTAAATTTCCAATTTCAACCAAACATGCTAGAAATGCTCCAATTGAGCTAATTAGCTTATTGTGAGAATATTACAAACGTCTGACAAAACTGAAAAATGAAAATTTCCAATTTCAACCAAACATGCTAGAAATGCTCCAATTGTGCTAATTAGCTTATTGTGAGAATATTGCAATTGTCTGACAAAACTGAAAAATGTAAATTTCCAATTTCAACTAAACATGCTAGAAATGCTCCAATTGAGCTAATTAGCTTATTGTGAGAATATTACAAACGTCTGACAAAACTGAAAAATGAAAATTTCCAATTTCAACCAAACATGCTAGAAATGCTCCAATTGTGCTAATTAGCTTATTGTGAGAATATTGCAATTGTCTGACAAAAGTGAAAAATGTAAATTTCCAATTTCAACCAAACATGCTAGAAATGCTCCAATTGAGCTAATTAGCTTATTGTGAGAATATTGCAATTGTCTGACAAAAGTGAAAAATGTAAATTTCCAATTTCAACCAAACATGCTAGAAATGCTCCAATTGAGCTAATTAGCTTATTGTGAGAATATTGCAATTGTCTGACAAAAGTGAAAAATGTAAATTTCCAATTTCAACCAAACATGCTAGAAATGCTCCAATTGAGCTAATTAGCTTATTGTGAGAATATTACAAACGTCTGACCAAACTGAAAAATAGAAATTTCCAATTTCAACCAAACATGCTAGAAATGCTCCAATTGAGCTAATTAGCTTATTGTGAGAATATTACAAACGTCTGACAAAACTGAAAAATGTAAATTTCCAATTTCAACCAAACATGCTAGAAATGCTCCAATTGAGCTAATTAGCTTATTGTGAGAATATTACAAACGTCTGACAAAACTGAAAAATGTAAATTTCCAATTTCAACCAAACATGCTAGAAATGCTCCAATTGAGCTAATTAGCTTATTGTGAGAATATTACAAACGTCTGACAAAAGTGAAAAATGTAAATTTCCAATTTCAACCAAACATGCTAGAAATGCTCCAATTAAGCTAATTAGCTTATTGTGAGAATATTACAAACGTCTGACAAAACTGAAAAATGTAATTTTCCAATTTCAACCAAACATGCTAGAAATGCTCCAATTGAGCTAATTAGCTTATTGTGAGAATATTACAAAGGTCTGACAAAACTGAAAAATGTAAATTTCCAATTTCAACCAAACATGCTAGAAATGCTCCAATTGAGCTAATTAGCTTATTGTGAGAATATTGCAATTGTCTGACAAAAGTGAAAAATGTAAATTTCCAATTTCAACTAAACATGCTAGAAATGCTCCAATTGAGCTAATTAGCTTATTGTGAGAATATTACAAACGTCTGACAAAAATGAAAAATGTAAATTTCCAATTTCAACCAAACATGCTAGAAATGCTCCAATTGAGCTAATTAGCTTATTGTGAGAATATTACAAACGTCTGAC
This sequence comes from Watersipora subatra, assembly GCF_963576615.1. NCBI lineage: Eukaryota > Metazoa > Bryozoa > Gymnolaemata > Cheilostomatida > Watersiporidae > Watersipora > Watersipora subatra. Next base: position 17,581 of record NW_027045357.1, on the reverse strand, counting down.
AAAACTGAAAAATGTAAATTTCCAATTTCAACCAAACATGCTAGAAATGCTCCAATTGAGCTAATTAGCTTATTGTGAAAATATTACAAACGTCTGACAAAACTGAAAAATGTAAATTTCCAATTTCAACCAAACATGCTAGAAATGCTCCAATTGAGCTAATTAGCTTATTGTGAGAATATTACAAACGTCCGACAAAAGTGAAAAATGTAAATTTCCAATTTCAACCAAACATGCTAGAAATGCTCCAATTGAGCTAATTAGCTTATTGTGAGAATATTACAAAGGTCTGACAAAACTGAAAAATGTAAATTTCCAATTTCAACCAAACATGCTAGAAATGCTCCAATTGAGCTAATTAGCTTATTGTGAGAATATTGCAATTGTCTGACAAAAGTGAAAAATGTAAATTTCCAATTTCAACCAAACATGCTAGAAATGCTCCAATTGAGCTAATTAGCTTATTGTGAGAGTATTACAAACGTCTGACAAAAGTGAAAAATGTAAATTTCCAATTTCAACCAAACATGCTAGAAATGCTCCAATTGAGCTAATTAGCTTATTGTGAGAATATTACAAACGTCTGACAAAACTGAAAAATGTAAATTTCCAATTTCAACCAAACATGCTAGAAATGCTCCAATTGAGCTAATTAGCTTATTGTGAGAATATTGCAATTGTCTGACAAAAGTGAAAAATGTAAATTTCCAATTTCAACCAAACATGCTAGAAATGCTCCAATTGCGCAAATAAGCCTACTGTAAGAATTTTACAAACGTCTGACAAAACTGAAAAATGTAAATTTCCAATTTCAACCAAACATGCTAGAAATGCTCCAATTGAGCTAATTAGCTTATTGTGAGAATATTACAAACGTCCGACAAAAGTGAAAAATGTAAATTTTCCAATTGCACCCAAACATGCTAGAAATGCTCCAATTGAGCTAATTAGCTTATTGTGAGAATATTGCAATTGTCTGACAAAAGTGAAAAATGTAAATTTCCAATTTCAACCAAACATGCTAGAAATGCTCCAATTGAGCTAATTAGCTTATTGTGAGAATATTACAAACGTCTGACAAAAATGAAAAATGTAAATTTCCAATTTCAACCAAACATGCTAGAAATGCTCCAATTGAGCTAATTAGCTTATTGTGAGAATATTACAAACGTCTGACAAAACTGAAAAATGTAAATTTCCAATTTCAACCAAACATGCTAGAAATGCTCCAATTGAGCTAATTAGCTTATTGTGAAAATATTACAAACGTCTGACAAAACTGAAAAATGTAAATTTCCAATTTCAACCAAACATGCTAGAAATGCTCCAATTGAGCTAATTAGCTTATTGTGAGAATATTACAAACGTCTGACAAAAGTGAAAAATGTAAATTTCCAATTTCAACCAAACATGCTAGAAATGCTCCAATTGAGCTAATTAGCTTATTGTGAGAATATTACAAAGGTCTGACAAAACTGAAAAATGTAAATATCCAATTTCAACCAAACATGCTAGAAATGCTCCAATTGAGCTAATTAGCTTATTGTGAGAATATTGCAATTGTCTGACAAAAGTGAAAAATGTAAATTTCCAATTTCAACTAAACATGCTAGAAATGCTCCAATTGAGCTAATTAGCTTATTGTGAGAATATTACAAACGTCTGACAAAAATGAAAAATGTAAATTTCCAATTTCAACCAAACATGCTAGAAATGCTCCAATTGAGCTAATTAGCTTATTGTGAGAATATTACAAACGTCTGACAAAACTGAAAAATGTAAATTTCCAATTTCAACCAAACATGCTAGAAATGCTCCAATTGAGCTAATTAGCTTATTGTGAAAATATTACAAACGTCTGACAAAACTGAAAAATGTAAATTTCCAATTTCAACCAAACATGCTAGAAATGCTCCAATTGAGCTAATTAGCTTATTGTGAGAATATTACAAACGTCCGACAAAAGTGAAAAATGTAAATTTCCAATTTCAACCAAACATGCTAGAAATGCTCCAATTGAGCTAATTAGCTTATTGTGAGAATATTACAAAGGTCTGACAAAACTGAAAAATGTAAATTTCCAATTTCAACCAAACATGCTAGAAATGCTCCAATTGAGCTAATTAGCTTATTGTGAGAATATTGCAATTGTCTGACAAAAGTGAAAAATGTAAATTTCCAATTTCAACCAAACATGCTAGAAATGCTCCAATTGAGCTAATTAGCTTATTGTGAGAGTATTACAAACGTCTGACAAAAGTGAAAAATGTAAATTTCCAATTTCAACCAAACATGCTAGAAATGCTCCAATTGAGCTAATTAGCTTATTGTGAGAATATTACAAACGTCTGACAAAACTGAAAAATGTAAATTTCCAATTTCAACCAAACATGCTAGAAATGCTCCAATTGAGCTAATTAGCTTATTGTGAGAATATTGCAAACGTCTGACAAAACTGAAAAATGTAAATTTCCATTTTCAACCAAACATGCTAGAAATGCTCCAATTGAGCTAATTAGCTTATTGTGAGAATATTACAAACGTCCGACAAAAGTGAAAAATGTAAATTTCCAATTTCAACCAAACATGCTAGAAATGCTCAAATTGAGCTATTTAGCTTATTGTGAGAATATTACAAACGTCTGACAAAACTGAAAAATAGAAATTTCCAATTTCAACCAAACATGCTAGAAATGCTCCAATTGAGCTAATTAGCTTATTGTGAGAATATTACAAACGTCTGACAAAACTGAAAAATGAAAATTTCCAATTTCAACCAAACATGCTAGAAATGCTCCAATTGTGCTAATTAGCTTATTGTGAGAATATTGCAATTGTCTGACAAAACTGAAAAATGTAAATTTCCAATTTCAACCAAACATGCTAGAAATGCTCCAATTGAGCTAATTAGCTTATTGTGAGAATATTACAAACGTCTGACAAAACTGAAAAATGAAAATTTCCAATTTCAACCAAACATGCTAGAAATGCTCCAATTGTGCTAATCAGCTTATTGTGAGAATATTGCAATTGTCTGACAAAAGTGAAAAATGTAAATTTCCAATTTCAACCAAACATGCTAGAAATGCTCCAATTGAGCTAATTAGCTTATTGTGAGAATATTGCAATTGTCTGACAAAAGTGAAAAATGTAAATTTCCAATTTCAACCAAACATGCTAGAAATGCTCCAATTGAGCTAATTAGCTTATTGTGAGAATATTACAAACGTCTGACAAAAATGAAAAATGTAAATTTCCAATTTCAACCAAACATGCTAGAAATGCTCCAATTGAGCTAATTAGCTTATTGTGAGAATATTACAAACGTCTGACAAAACTGAAAAATGTAAATTTCCAATTTCAACCAAACATGCTAGAAATGCTCCAATTGAGCTAATTAGCTTATTGTGAGAATATTGCAATTGTCTGACAAAAGTGAAAAATGTAAATTTCCAATTTCAACCAAACATGCTAGAAATGCTCCAATTGAGCTAATTAGCTTATTGTGAGAATATTACAAACGTCTGACAAAAGTGAAAAATGTAAATTTCCAATTTCAACCAAACATGCTAGAAATGCTCCAATTGAGCTAATTAGCTTATTGTGAGAATATTACAAACGTCTGACAAAACTGAAAAATGTAAATTTCCAATTTCAACCAAACATGCTAGAAATGCTCCAATTGAGCTAATTAGCTTATTGTGAGAATATTGCAATTGTCTGACAAAAGTGAAAAATGTAAATTTCCAATTTCAACCAAACATGCTAGAAATGCTCCAATTGAGCTAATTAGCTTATTGTGAGAATATTACAAACGTCTGACAACACTGAAAAATGTAAATTTCCAATTTCAACCAAACATGCTAGAAATGCTCCAATTGAGCTAATTAGCTTATTGTGAGAATATTACAAACGTCTGACAACACTGAAAAATGTAAATTTCCAATTTCAACCAAACATGCTAGAAATGCTCAAATTGAGCTAATTAGCTTATTGTGAGAATCTTGCAAACGTCTGACAAAACTGAAAAATGTAAATTTCCAATTTCAACCAAACATGCTAGAAATGCTCCAATTGAGCTAGTTAGCTTATTGTGAGAATATTACAAACGTCTGACAAAACTGAAAAATGTAAATTTCCAATTTCAACCAAACATGCTAGAAATGCTCCAATTGAGCTAATTAGCTTATTGTGAGAATATTACAAACGTCTGACAAAACTGAAAAATGAAAATTTCCAATTTCAACCAAACATGCTAGAAATGCTCCAATTGAGCTAATTAGCTTATTGTGAGAATATTGCAATTGTCTGACAAAAGTGAAAAATGTAAATTTCCAATTTCAACCAAACATGCTAGAAATGCTCCAATTGAGCTAATTAGCTTATTGTGAGAATATTACAATCGTCTGACAAAAGTGAAAAATGTAAATTTCCAATTTCAACCAAACATGCTAGAAATGCTCCAATTGAGCTAATTAGCTTATTGTGAGAATATTGCAATTGTCTGACAAAAGTGAAAAATGTAAATTTCCAATTTCAACCAAACATGCTAGAAATGCTCCAATTGAGCTAATTAGCTTATTGTGAGAATATTGCAATTGTCTGACAAAAGTGAAAAATGTAAATTTCCAATTTCAACCAAACATGCTAGAAATGCTCCAATTGAGCTAATTAGCTTATTGTGAGAATATTACAATCGTCTGACAAAAGTGAAAAATGTAAATTTCCAATTTCAACCAAACATGCTAGAAATGCTCCAATTAAGCTAATTAATTTATTGTGAGAATATTACAAACGTCTGACAAAACTGAAAAATGTAATTTTCCAATTTCAACCAAACATGCTAGAAATGCTCCAATTGAGCTAATTAGCTTATTGTGAGAATATTACAAACGTCTGACAAAACTGAAAAATGTAAATTTCCAATTTCAACCAAACATGCTAGAAATGCTCCAATTGAGCTAATTAGTTTATTGTGAGAATATTGCAATTGTCTGACAAAAGTGAAAAATGTAAATTTCCAATTTCAACCAAACATGCTAGAAATGCTCCAATTGCGCAAATAAGCCTACTGTAAGAATTTTACAAACGTCTGACAAAACTGAAAAATGTAAATTTCCAATTTCAACCAAACATGCTAGAAATGCTCCAATTGAGCTAATTAGCTTATTGTGAGAATATTACAAACGTCTGACAAAACTGAAAAATGTAAATTTCCAATTTCAACCAAACATGCTAGAAATGCTCCAATTGAGCTAATTAGCTTATTGTGAGAATATTGCAATTGTCTGACAAAAGTGAAAAATGTAAATTTCCAATTTCAACCAAACATGCTAGAAATGCTCCAATTGAGCTAATTAGCTTATTGTGAGAATATTAGAAACGTCTGACAAAAGTGAAAAATGTAAATTTCCAATTTCAACCAAACATGCTAGAAATGCTCCAATTGAGCTAATTAGCTTATTGTGAGAATATTACAAACGTCTGACAAAACTGAAAAATGTAAATTTCCAATTTCAACCAAACATGCTAGAAATGCTCCAATTGAGCTAATTAGCTTATTGTGAGAATATTGCAATTGTCTGACAAAAGTGAAAAATGTAAATTTCCAATTTCAACCAAACATGCTAGAAATGCTCCAATTGAGCTAATTAGCTTATTGTGAGAATATTAGAAACGTCTGACAAAAGTGAAAAATGTAAATTTCCAATTTCAACCAAACATGCTAGAAATGCTCCAATTGAGCTAATTAGCTTATTGTGAGAATATTACAAACGTCTGACAAAACTGAAAAATGTAAATTTCCAATTTCAACCAAACATGCTAGAAATGCTCCAATTGAGCTAATTAGCTTATTGTGAGAATATTACAAACGTCTGACAAAACTGAAAAATGTAAATTTCCAATTTCAACCAAACATGCTAGAAATGCTCCAATTGAGCTAATTAGCTTATTGTGAGAATATTACAAACGTCTGACAAAAGTGAAAAATGTAAATTTCCAATTTCAACCAAACATGCTAGAAATGCTCCAATTAAGCTAATTAGCTTATTGTGAGAATATTACAAACGTCTGACAAAACTGAAAAATGTAATTTTCCAATTTCAACCAAACATGCTAGAAATGCTCCAATTGAGCTAATTAGCTTATTGTGAGAATATTACAAACGTCTGACAAAACTGAAAAATGTAAATTTCCAATTTCAACCAAACATGCTAGAAATGCTCCAATTGAGCTAATTAGCTTATTGTGAGAATATTGCAATTGTCTGACAAAAGTGAAAAATGTAAATTTCCAATTTCAACCAAACATGCTAGAAATGCTCCAATTGCGCAAATAAGCCTACTGTAAGAATTTTACAAACGTCTGACAAAACTGAAAAATGTAAATTTCCAATTTCAACCAAACATGCTAGAAATGCTCCAATTGAGCTAATTAGCTTATTGTGAGAATATTACAAACGTCCGACAAAAGTGAAAAATGTAAATTTTCCAATTGCACCCAAACATGCTAGAAATGCTCCAATTGAGCTAATTAGCTTATTGTGAGAATATTGCAATTGTCTGACAAAAGTGAAAAATGTAAATTTCCAATTTCAACCAAACATGCTAGAAATGCTCCAATTGAGCTAATTAGCTTATTGTGAGAATATTACAAACGTCTGACAAAAATGAAAAATGTAAATTTCCAATTTCAACCAAACATGCTAGAAATGCTCCAATTGAGCTAATTAGCTTATTGTGAGAATATTACAAACGTCTGACAAAACTGAAAAATGTAAATTTCCAATTTCAACCAAACATGCTAGAAATGCTCCAATTGAGCTAATTAGCTTATTGTGAAAATATTACAAACGTCTGACAAAACTGAAAAATGTAAATTTCCAATTTCAACCAAACATGCTAGAAATGCTCCAATTGAGCTAATTAGCTTATTGTGAGAATATTACAAACGTCTGACAAAAGTGAAAAATGTAAATTTCCAATTTCAACCAAACATGCTAGAAATGCTCCAATTGAGCTAATTAGCTTATTGTGAGAATATTACAAAGGTCTGACAAAACTGAAAAATGTAAATTTCCAATTTCAACCAAACATGCTAGAAATGCTCCAATTGAGCTAATTAGCTTATTGTGAGAATATTGCAATTGTCTGACAAAAGTGAAAAATGTAAATTTCCAATTTCAACTAAACATGCTAGAAATGCTCCAATTGAGCTAATTAGCTTATTGTGAGAATATTACAAACGTCTGACAAAAATGAAAAATGTAAATTTCCAATTTCAACCAAACATGCTAGAAATGCTCCAATTGAGCTAATTAGCTTATTGTGAGAATATTACAAACGTCTGACAAAACTGAAAAATGTAAATTTCCAATTTCAACCAAACATGCTAGAAATGCTCCAATTGAGCTAATTAGCTTATTGTGAAAATATTACAAACGTCTGACAAAACTGAAAAATGTAAATTTCCAATTTCAACCAAACATGCTAGAAATGCTCCAATTGAGCTAATTAGCTTATTGTGAGAATATTACAAACGTCCGACAAAAGTGAAAAATGTAAATTTCCAATTTCAACCAAACATGCTAGAAATGCTCCAATTGAGCTAATTAGCTTATTGTGAGAATATTACAAAGGTCTGACAAAACTGAAAAATGTAAATTTCCAATTTCAACCAAACATGCTAGAAATGCTCCAATTGAGCTAATTAGCTTATTGTGAGAATATTGCAATTGTCTGACAAAAGTGAAAAATGTAAATTTCCAATTTCAACCAAACATGCTAGAAATGCTCCAATTGAGCTAATTAGCTTATTGTGAGAGTATTACAAACGTCTGACAAAAGTGAAAAATGTAAATTTCCAATTTCAACCAAACATGCTAGAAATGCTCCAATTGAGCTAATTAGCTTATTGTGAGAATATTACAAACGTCTGACAAAACTGAAAAATGTAAATTTCCAATTTCAACCAAACATGCTAGAAATGCTCCAATTGAGCTAATTAGCTTATTGTGAGAATATTACAAACGTCTGACCAAACTGAAAAATAGAAATTTCCAATTTCAACCAAACATGCTAGAAATGCTCCAATTGAGCTAATTAGCTTATTGTGAGAATATTACAAACGTCTGACAAAACTGAAAAATGTAAATTTCCAATTTCAACCAAACATGCTAGAAATGCTCCAATTGAGCTAATTAGCTTATTGTGAGAATATTACAAACGTCTGACAAAACTGAAAAATGTAAATTTCCAATTTCAACCAAACATGCTAGAAATGCTCAAATTGAGCTAATTAGCTTATTGTGAGAATTTTACAAACGTCTGACAAAACTGAAAAATGTAAATTTCCAATTTCAACCAAACATGCTAGAAATGCTCAAATTGAGCTAATTAGCTTATTGTGAGAATTTTACAAACGTCTGACAAAACTGAAAAATGTAAATTTCCAATTTCAACCAAACATGCTAGAAATGCTCCAATTGAGCTAATTAGCTTATTGTGAGAATATTACAAACGTCTGACAAAACTGAAAAATGTAAATTTCCAATTTCAACCAAACATGCTAGAAATGCTCCAATTGAGCTAATTAGCTTATTGAGAGAATATTGCAATTGTCTGACAAAAGTGAAAAAAGTAAATTTCCAATTCCAACCAAACATGCTAGAAATGCTCCAATTGAGCTAATTAGCTTATTGTGAGAATATTGCAATTGTCTGACAAAAGTGAAAAATGTAAATTTCCAATTTAACCAAACATGCTAGAAATGCTCAAGTTGCGCAAATAAGCCTACTGTAAGAATTTTACAAACGTCTGACAAAACTGCAAAATGTAAATTTCCAATTTCAACCAAACATGCTAGAAATGCTCCAATTGAGCTAATTAGCTTATTGAGAGAATATTGCAATTGTCTGACAAAAGTGAAAAATGTAAATTTCCAATTTCAACCAAACATGCTAGAAATGCTCCAATTGAGCTAATTAGCTTATTGAGAGAATATTGCAATTGTCTGACAAACGTGAAAAATGTAAATTTCCAATTTCAACCAAACATGCTAGAAATGCTCCAATTGAGCTACGTAGCTTAATGTGAGAATATTACAAACGTCTGACAAAACTGAAAAATGTGAATTTCCAATTTCAACCAAACATGCTAGAAATGCTCGAATTGCGCATATAAGCCTACTGTAAGAATATTACAAACGTCTGAAAAAACTGAAAAATGTAAATTTCCAATTTTAACCAAACATGCCAGAAATGCTCCAATTGAGCTAATTAGCTTAATGTGAGAATATTACAAACGTCTGACAAAACTGAAAAATGTGAATTTCCAATTTCAACCAAACATGCTAGAAATGCTCGAATTGCGCATATAAGCCTACTGTAAGAATATTACAAACGTCTGACAAAACTGAAAAGTGTAAATTTCCAATTTCAACCAAACATGCTAGAAATGCTCCAATTGAGCTAATTAGCTTATTGTGAGAATATTACAAAGGTCTGACAAAACTGAAAAATGTAAATTTCCAATTTCAACCAAACATGCTAGAAATGCTCCAATTGAGCTAATTAGATTATTGTGAGAATATTACAAACGTCTGACAAAACTGAAAAATGTAAATTTCCAATTTCAACCAAACATGCTAGAAATGCTCCAATTGAGCTAATTAGCTTATTGTGAGAATATTGCAATTGTCTGACAAAAGTGAAAAATGTAAATTTCCAATTTCAACCAAACATGCTAGAAATGCTCCAAATGAGCTAATTAGCTTATTGTGAGAATATTGCAATTGTCTGACAAAAGTGAAAAATGTAAATTTCCAATTTCAACCAAACATGCTAGAAATGCTCCAATTGAGCTAATTAGATTATTGTGAGAATATTACAAACGTCTGACAAAACTGAAAAATGTAAATTTCCAATTTCAACCAAACATGCTAGAAATGCTCCAATTGAGCTAATTAGCTTATTGTGAGAATATTGCAATTGTCTGACAAAAGTGAAAAATGTAAATTTCCAATTTCAACCAAACATGCTAGAAATGCTCCAAATGAGCTAATTAGCTTATTGTGAGAATATTGCAATTGTCTGACAAAAGTGAAAAATGTAAATTTCCAATTTCAACCAAACATGCTAGAAATGCTCCAATTGAGCTAATTAGCCTATTGTGAGAATATTACAAACGTCTGACAAATTTGAAAAATGTAAATTTCCAATTTCAACCAAACATGCTAGAAATGCTCCAATTGAGCTAATTAGCTTATTGTGAGAATATTACAAACGTCCGACAAAAGTGAAAAATGTAAATTTCCAATTTCAACCAAACATGCTAGAAATGCTCCAATTGAGCTAATTAGCTTATTGTGAGAATATTACAAAGGTCTGACAAAACTGAAAAATGTAAATTTCCAATTTCAACCAAACATGCTAGAAATGCTCCAATTGAGCTAATTAGCTTATTGTGAGAATATTACAAACGTCTGACAAAACTGAAAAATGTAAATTTCCAATTTCAACCAAACATGCTAGAAATGCTCAAATTGAGCTAATTAGCTTATTGTGAGAATTTTACAAACGTCTGACAAAACTGAAAAATGTAAATTTCCAATTTCAACCAAACATGCTAGAAATGCTCCAATTGAGCTAACTAGCTTATTGTGAGAATATTACAAACGTCTGACAAAACTGAAAAATGTAAATTTCCAATTTAACCAAACATGCTAGAAATGCTCAAGTTGCGCAAATAAGCCTACTGTAAGAATTTTACAAACGTCTGACAAAACTGCAAAATGTAAATTTCCAATTTCAACCAAACATGCTAGAAATGCTCCAATTGAGCTAATTAGCTTATTGAGAGAATATTGCAATTGTCTGACAAAAGTGAAAAATGTAAATTTCCAATTTCAACCAAACATGCTAGAAATGCTCCAATTGAGCTAATTAGCTTATTGAGAGAATATTGCAATTGTCTGACAAAAGTGAAAAATGTAAATTTCCAATTTCAACCAAACATGCTAGAAATGCTCCAATTGAGCTACGTAGCTTAATGTGAGAATATTACAAACGTCTGACAAAACTGAAAAATGTGAATTTCCAATTTCAACCAAACATGCTAGAAATGCTCGAATTGCGCATATAAGCCTACTGTAAGAATATTACAAACGTCTAAAAAAACTGAAAAATGTAAATTTCCAATTTTAACCAAACATGCTAGAAATGCTCCAATTGAGCTAATTAGCTTATTGTGAGAATAATACAAATGTCTGACAAAACTGAAAAATGTGAATTTCTAATTTAAACCAAACATGCTATAAATGCTCGAATTGCGCATATAAGCCTACTGTAAGAATATTACAAACGTCTGACAAAACTGAAAAATGTAATTTTCCAATTTCAACCAAACATGCTAGAAATGCTCCAATTGAGCTAATTAGCTTATTGTAAGAATATTACAAACGTCTGACAAAACTGAAAAGTGTAAATTTCCAATTTCAACCAAACATGCTAGAAATGCTCCAATTGAGCTAATTAGCTTATTGTGAGAATATTACAAAGGTCTGACAAAACTGAAAAATGTAAATTTCCAATTTCAACCAAACATGCTAGAAATGCTCCAATTGAGCTAATTAGATTATTGTGAGAATATTACAAACGTCTGACAAAACTGAAAAATGTAAATTTCCAATTTCAACCAAACATGCTAGAAATGCTCCAATTGAGCTAATTAGCTTATTGTGAGAATATTGCAATTGTCTGACAAAAGTGAAAAATGTAAATTTCCAATTTTAACCAAACATGCTAGAAATGCTCCAAATGAGCTAATTAGCTTATTGTGAGAATATTGCAATTGTCTGACAAAAGTGAAAAATGTAAACTTCCAATTTCAACCAAACATGCTAGAAATGCTCCAATTGAGCTAATTAGCCTATTGTGAGAATATTACAAACGTCTGACAAAACTGAAAAATGTAAATTTCCAATTTCAACCAAACATGCTAGAAATGCTCCAATTGAGATAATTAGCTTATTGTGAGAATATTACAAACGTCCGACAAAAGTGAAAAATGTAAATTTCCAATTTCAACCAAACATGCTAGAAATGCTCCAATTGAGCTAATTAGCTTATTGTGAGAATATTACAAAGGTCTGACAAAACTGAAAAATGTAAACTTCCAATTTCAACCAAACATGCTAGAAATGCTCCAATTGAGCTAATTAGCCTATTGTGAGAATATTACAAACGTCTGACAAAACTGAAAAATGTAAATTTCCAATTTCAACCAAACATGCTAGAAATGCTCCAATTGAGATAATTAGCTTATTGTGAGAATATTACAAACGTCCGACAAAAGTGAAAAATGTAAATTTCCAATTTCAACCAAACATGCTAGAAATGCTCCAATTGAGCTAATTAGCTTATTGTGAGAATATTACAAAGGTCTGACAAAACTGAAAAATGTAAATTTCCAATTTCAACCAAACATGCTAGAAATGCTCCAATTGAGCTAATTAGCTTATTGTGAGAATATTGCAATTGTCTGACAAAAGTGAAAAATGTAAATTTCCAATTTCAACCAAACATGCTAGAAATGCTCCAATTGAGCTAATTAGCTTATTGTGAGAATATTACAAACGTCTGACAAAACTGAAAAATGTAAATTTCCAATTTCAACCAAACATGCTAGAAATGCTCCAATTGAGCTAATTAGCTTATTGTGAGAATATTACAAACGTCTGACAAAACTGAAAAATGTAAATTTCCATTTTCAACCAAACATGCTAGAAATGCTCCAATTGAGCTAATTAGCTTATTGTGAGAATATTACAAACGTCCGACAAAAGTGAAAAATGTAAATTTTCCAATTGCACCCAAACATGCTAGAAATGCTCCAATTGAGCTAATTAGCTTATTGTGAGAATATTGCAATTGTCTGACAAAAGTGAAAAATGTAAATTTCCAATTTCAACCAAACATGCTAGAAATGCTCCAATTGAGCTAATTAGCTTATTGTGAGAATATTACAAACGTCTGACAAAAATGAAAAATGTAAATTTCCAATTTCAACCAAACATGCTAGAAATGCTCCAATTGAGCTAATTAGCTTATTGTGAGAATATTACAAACGTCTGACAAAACTGAAAAATGTAAATTTCCAATTTCAACCAAACATGCTAGAAATGCTCCAATTGAGCTAATTAGCTTATTGTGAAAATATTACAAACGTCTGACAAAACTGAAAAATGTAAATTTCCAATTTCAACCAAACATGCTAGAAATGCTCCAATTGAGCTAATTAGCTTATTGTGAGAATATTACAAACGTCCGACAAAAGTGAAAAATGTAAATTTCCAATTTCAACCAAACATGCTAGAAATGCTCCAATTGAGCTAATTAGCTTATTGTGAGAATATTACAAAGGTCTGACAAAACTGAAAAATGTAAATTTCCAATTTCAACCAAACATGCTAGAAATGCTCCAATTGAGCTAATTAGCTTATTGTGAGAATATTGCAATTGTCTGACAAAAATGAAAAATGTAAATTTCCAATTTCAACCAAACATGCTAGAAATGCTCCAATTGAGCTAATTAGCTTATTGTGAGAATATTACAAACGTCTGACAAAACTGAAAAATGTAAATTTCCAATTTCAACCAAACATGCTAGAAATGCTCCAATTGAGCTAATTAGCTTATTGTGAGAATATTACAAACGTCTGACAAAACTGAAAAATGTAAATTTCCATTTTCAACCAAACATGCTAGAAATGCTCCAATTGAGCTAATTAGCTTATTGTGAGAATATTACAAACGTCCGACAAAAGTGAAAAATGTAAATTTTCCAATTGCACCCAAACATGCTAGAAATGCTCCAATTGAGCTAATTAGCTTATTGTGAGAATATTGCAATTGTCTGACAAAAGTGAAAAATGTAAATTTCCAATTTCAACCAAACATGCTAGAAATGCTCCAATTGAGCTAATTAGCTTATTGTGAGAATATTACAAACGTCTGACAAAAATGAAAAATGTAAATTTCCAATTTCAACCAAACATGCTAGAAATGCTCCAATTGAGCTAATTAGCTTATTGTGAGAATATTACAAACGTCTGACAAAACTGAAAAATGTAAATTTCCAATTTCAACCAAACATGCTAGAAATGCTCCAATTGAGCTAATTAGCTTATTGTGAAAATATTACAAACGTCTGACAAAACTGAAAAATGTAAATTTCCAATTTCAACCAAACATGCTAGAAATGCTCCAATTGAGCTAATTAGCTTATTGTGAGAATATTACAAACGTCCGACAAAAGTGAAAAATGTAAATTTCCAATTTCAACCAAACATGCTAGAAATGCTCCAATTGAGCTAATTAGCTTATTGTGAGAATATTACAAAGGTCTGACAAAACTGAAAAATGTAAATTTCCAATTTCAACCAAACATGCTAGAAATGCTCCAATTGAGCTAATTAGCTTATTGTGAGAATATTGCAATTGTCTGACAAAAGTGAAAAATGTAAATTTCCAATTTCAACCAAACATGCTAGAAATGCTCCAATTGAGCTAATTAGCTTATTGTGAGAATATTACAAACGTCTGACAAAAATGAAAAATGTAAATTTCCAATTTCAACCAAACATGCTAGAAATGCTCCAATTGAGCTAATTAGCTTATTGTGAGAATATTACAAACGTCTGACAAAACTGAAAAATGTAAATTTCCAATTTCAACCAAACATGCTAGAAATGCTCCAATTGAGCTAATTAGCTTATTGTGAAAATATTACAAACGTCTGACAAAACTGAAAAATGTAAATTTCCAATTTCAACCAAACATGCTAGAAATGCTCCAATTGAGCTAATTAGCTTATTGTGAGAATATTACAAACGTCCGACAAAAGTGAAAAATGTAAATTTCCAATTTCAACCAAACATGCTAGAAATGCTCCAATTGAGCTAATTAGCTTATTGTGAGAATGTTACAAAGGTCTGACAAAACTGAAAAATGTAAATTTCCAATTTCAACCAAACATGCTAGAAATGCTCCAATTGAGCTAATTAGCTTATTGTGAGAATATTGCAATTGTCTGACAAAAGTGAAAAATGTAAATTTCCAATTTCAACCAAACATGCTAGAAATGCTCCAATTGAGCTAATTAGCTTATTGTGAGAATATTACAAACGTCTGACAAAAATGAAAAATGTAAATTTCCAATTTCAACCAAACATGCTAGAAATGCTCCAATTGAGCTAATTAGCTTATTGTGAGAATATTACAAACGTCTGACAAAACTGAAAAATGTAAATTTCCAATTTCAACCAAACATGCTAGAAATGCTCCAATTGAGCTAATTAGCTTATTGTGAAAATATTACAAACGTCTGACAAAACTGAAAAATGTAAATTTCCAATTTCAACCAAACATGCTAGAAATGCTCCAATTGAGCTAATTAGCTTATTGTGAGAATATTACAAACGTCCGACAAAAGTGAAAAATGTAAATTTCCAATTTCAACCAAACATGCTAGAAATGCTCCAATTGAGCTAATTAGCTTATTGTGAGAATATTACAAAGGTCTGACAAAACTGAAAAATGTAAATTTCCAATTTCAACCAAACATGCTAGAAATGCTCCAATTGAGCTAATTAGCTTATTGTGAGAATATTGCAATTGTCTGACAAAAGTGAAAAATGTAAATTTCCAATTTCAACCAAACATGCTAGAAATGCTCCAATTGAGCTAATTAGCTTATTGTGAGAATATTGCAATTGTCTGACAAAAGTGAAAAATGTAAATTTCCAATTTCAACCAAACATGCTAGAAATGCTCCAATTGAGCTAATTAGCTTATTGTGAGAATATTACAAACGTCTGACAAAAGTGAAAAATGTAAATTTCCAATTTCAACCAAACATGCTAGAAATGCTCCAATTGAGCTAATTAGCTTATTGTGAGAATATTACAAACGTCTGACAAAACTGAAAAATGTAAATTTCCAATTTCAACCAAACATGCTAGAAATGCTCCAATTGAGCTAATTAGCTTATTGTGAGAATATTACAAACGTCTGACAAAACTGAAAAATGTAAATTTCCATTTTCAACCAAACATGCTAGAAATGCTCCAATTGAGCTAATTAGCTTATTGTGAGAATATTACAAACGTCCGACAAAAGTGAAAAATGTAAATTTCCAATTTCAACCAAACATGCTAGAAATGCTCAAATTGAGCTAATTAGCTTATTGTGAGAATATTACAAACGTCTGACAAAACTGAAAAATAGAAATTTCCAATTTCAACCAAACATGCTAGAAATGCTCCAATTGAGCTAATTAGCTTATTGTGAGAATATTACAACCGTCTGACAAAACTGAAAAATGTAAATTTCCAATTTCAACCAAACATGCTAGAAATGCTCCAATTGAGCTAATTAGCTTATTGTGAGAATATTACAAACGTCTGACAAAACTGAAAAATGAAAATTTCCAATTTCAACCAAACATGCTAGAAATGCTCCAATTGTGCTAATTAGCTTATTGTGAGAATATTGCAATTGTCTGACAAAACTGAAAAATGTAAATTTCCAATTTCAACTAAACATGCTAGAAATGCTCCAATTGAGCTAATTAGCTTATTGTGAGAATATTACAAACGTCTGACAAAACTGAAAAATGAAAATTTCCAATTTCAACCAAACATGCTAGAAATGCTCCAATTGTGCTAATTAGCTTATTGTGAGAATATTGCAAATGTCTGACAAAAGTGAAAAATGTAAATTTCCAATTTCAACCAAACATGCTAGAAATGCTCCAATTGAGCTAATTAGCTTATTGTGAGAATATTGCAATTGTCTGACAAAAGTGAAAAATGTAAATTTCCAATTTCAACCAAACATGCTAGAAATGCTCCAATTGAGCTAATTAGCTTATTGTGAGAATATTACAATCGTCTGACAAAACTGAAAAATGTAAATTTCCAATTTCAACCAAACATGCTAGAAATGCTCCAATTGAGCTAATTAGCTTATTGTGAGAATATTGCAATTGTCTGACAAAAGTGAAAAATGTAAATTTCCAATTTCAACCAAACATGCTAGAAATGCTCCAATTGAGCTAATTAGCTTATTGTGAGAATATTACAAACGTCTGACCAAACTGAAAAATAGAAATTTCCAATTTCAACCAAACATGCTAGAAATGCTCCAATTGAGCTAATTAGCTTATTGTGAGAATATTACAAACGTCTGACAAAACTGAAAAATGTAAATTTCCAATTTCAACCAAACATGCTAGAAATGCTCCAATTGAGCTAATTAGCTTATTGTGAGAATATTACAAACGTCTGACAAAACTGAAAAATGTAAATTTCCAATTTCAACCAAACATGCTAGAAATGCTCCAATTGAGCTAATTAGCTTATTGTGAGAATATTACAAACGTCTGACAAAAGTGAAAAATGTAAATTTCCAATTTCAACCAAACATGCTAGAAATGCTCCAATTAAGCTAATTAGCTTATTGTGAGAATATTACAAACGTCTGACAAAACTGAAAAATGTAATTTTCCAATTTCAACCAAAC
>NW_027045356.1:0-23666 GCF_963576615.1 Watersipora subatra | reverse complement strand
CATTCAGTAGTACTAATGACACAGAGGCAGTGGTAGAGACTGCAGAAGAGGAAGTAAATGCAAAAGTTACCACGGTGACTCAAAAAATGGAGGCTGATGGTGAAACAACTGCTTCTGATCAGGTGAGTCAATTATTTCAAAGTCTACGACTGAAGCTTATGCATTAAAACTTTAGCATTACACTAATTTAGTTCTCAGACTTGTCTAGCATTACAGGTGTTATAGCATAACATTATTGTAGTATTGATTATATTTGATACGTTATTTGATTATATTTGATATATTGATTAATTATTATAGCTTGTATTATAGCATTACCAGTATTGTATCATTATAAGTGTAATGTAAACTACATGTGTATAATAATATATACCACATTTTGCAGCATTCAAAGTTTTGTAATGTATAGGACTGCAGGTCGAAGATCATTTCAAATATGTATACAAACATAATCTTCCCAGTTATATTTAAGGGTGATTAGACAATGTCACTAGACAATGTAAAGATTTTGCTTTCCACACCAAAATGAAAAGGTAATTAGTTTACAGAACTATCAACATGATTCTCAGCCCATGTAACTGTTGAAATATGTTTCAGAAAAAATATGTTGAGATCTGTCAAAAGACTGTAAAGTCTGAGGTGCTTGGAACTTCAGTGGCTAAAACTGACACAACTGCAGCGGTGAGTTTTAATGTGAACAGAACAACAAGCAGTAAGTTTTACCTCTATAAAGATTATTCATAATGCAACATGAGTCAATAAATCCTGCCGGCACGGTTGATTCTGAAAAGATGTATATTGTATTTATCACAGCCTATTTAAGACGAATTAGATTGACCCAAGGATTGTGAGTTTTGTTAAGTTGAGAATAAAGTGCCTTTAGACTGATACTATTTCTAGAATTTTTTTAGTGGGTGAATGGCACTTTATAACATTAACAAAAATATATCAAAGAAGTCAATGCGCTAGTTTATAAAAATATAACTAAAATGTGTGCATTTGTGCCTGCATTGTTGCAAATGCTTAATTGTGGCACCATCGTGTGTGCATGCATGTGGGCGTGTGTATGTGTGTGTATGTGCACGATCGTATGTGTGTGTGCACGATCGTATGCGTGTGTGCGCGAGTGCGTGTGTGTATCTGTGTGTGTTTGGTTAAAAAATGCATGACTGAGTTTTGTTCATAAGTACAATACCAAAAATATTTTTTTCAGTTCGGTTAAAGCTTAGTTTCTTTTATCATACTCTTGAAATTACCTAAAGGTTTTAATTTTATACTCTACTTTTTCTGTTTGTAATCTTATGAGTTATCTAAAAATATACACTTTTGGAGTCTAACTCACTCAATCGATCAGATAAACTTTGTGAATTAAACTAACTCATGTAGGAAAGATCCCTGTCAGAGGTTTTCTCCCTTTTTTAAAACTATTTTGTGGGTCTGCATTAAAGTGAAAATAACTTGTTGTGACTTGCATTTAGGTTCTGTATAAATAGTTGTAATCATAACAATCCTCACACATTATCCATATCTCAGGTTTATTATGGCAGCGAATATATTTCATGTTTGGTTACTAACACAGTCCATGATGTTGATTCACAAAAGTCTTTGTCTGTATTTTAAAGCACCAGTGAAGCACCAATCTTTACACTATTTCCATATCTCAAGTTGATTATGGCAGTATATAAACTTTTATGTGTTGTAACTAACAGTATTTCATGAGCATTCTTAAGTACTGGTCAAAAGCACTATTTTATTTATTTCTATTTTCAAGCACAAAGATTTTTTAGGTCAAGGTCACAAATGAGTGCTCACCCAGCAATAATATTGACACAGAGGTAATGCTGGAGCCTACAGAAGAAGAGGAAATAGCAAATGTTAACCTGGTGACTCAAGAAACAGAGAATGATGGTACTCCAACTGCTTCTCATCAGGTCAGTCAATTATTTTGAAGTCTCCTACTTGAGCATATGCATGAAAGCCCTCACACTTCATTAAACTAATTCTCAAACATATTTACCATTACAGATATGGTATCATTACAAATATTGTACCATTATAAGTATTGTACCATTATAGGTTTTGTAAATATAAAATTATTGAGGCTCTACTCATGTGGCAAAATCATGAGTATTGTAGGATTGCATGTATCATTGCATTAGAAGTGCTGCTGAATAGAAGAATTGTTGCATTAAAATGATTGCAGCATTACAAGTATTGTAGCACTATAAATGTTGTAGAATTGCAAATACCATAACATTGCAGGTATTGTAGGGTTACAAGAGTTTTAGCATTAGAAGTATTGCAGCAATGCAAGTTCTGTAGAAATACAAGTACAGTAGCTTGGAAGATTTGTAGCTTTACAGATAAAGTGCAACACCAGTACTTCAGCAATGCATGCATTGTTGGCAATAAAATTATTGTAATATTACATTTATTTTAGAATTAACTGTATTTTGATGCTACAAGTTCTGTAGTTTGACAAGTGTTTAGGTGCATTACATTTTGCAGTGTTGCATTAACTAGTGCATAACAAGTACTGCAGCACTACATGTTTTATTGCATTACAAGTACTGCACCCTTAGATTGTTTATAGCAATACAAGGAGTGTTTTACAAATATTGCATTACTACATGTGCTGTAGTATTATAAATGTGCTACCATGACAAATATCACTGCATTAAAATTTTGTAGTGTTACATGCAATTTAGGACTTTGCGCATAGAAGCATTTTAACTATGTTTAAAAATAAAACTTTCCCAGTTTTGTCTGAACACAGCCAATTTTGGCGTAGTGCTAAGTTTTTGTGTGTATTCTAAAATACTGATGAAAAGCACTACATAAAAATTGTAGTAGTTCTATTTCAAAGTGTAATAATTGTTTTAGCTTGACCTCCCAGAAGAGTGCCCATACAGTAGCACTAATGACACTGAAGCAATACTGAAGACTACGACAAAAGAAAAAAATACAAAAGTTACCATGGTGACTCTAGAAATAGAAGTTGGTGGTACTCCAACTGCTTCTGATCAGGTCAGCCAATTATTGACGGTATAATACTGACACTTTAACACTTCATTATTTATTTTCACCCGAGTCTAGCATTACAGGTATCATAGTATTACAAGTATTGTGGCATTACCAGTGTTTTATTATTACAAATATTGCTGCATTAAAATTTGGGAGCATTAGATTTTATGTAGGGCTTTAGGTAGAGGAGCACTTTGAGTCTGTATACAAGTAGAACCTTCCCAGTTATATTCAGGAGGTGTTGTCGTTAAGCTATGTAGAGTTTTGGCTTTTTTCACCAAAATAGGAAGGTAATTAGTTCACAGACATTTCATCATGATTGACAGCACGTGTAGCTGCTGAAACATGTTTCAGGAAAAGGATGTTGAGGTCTGTCAACAAAGTGTCAAATCTGATCTGCTTGGAACTCCAGTGGCTGAAACTGACACAACTACAGAGGTGAGTTTCAATGTAAACAGTTTATAGTCCAATACACATAACGTGACACGCAAGAAAATACAAAAGCGACTCGCCATATTAATTACGATGCACCTGTCTTGATCATGCTAAAAATGGCAACTCTTTTTACATCGGAACTTTTGCTGCTAAAAATAATTGTTATCATTAAAAAATTAACGATTTGTAGCCAACCTGTTTGAACAATAAAGAACCAACAAATAGCCCAATTTAGACAGTTTCATCGTATGTACTATGTTAAATTGCGCTAGTACTTTTATTGTGTGTTGTTATACATGTCTTGGACTAAACAGATCTCAAAAGATGCTAAAATTGCGATTGCTAATAATTTGTTCTACCAATGAAGAGTGTTTCGTCGACGATTTCGGTATGCATGCACAGCTCTGATAATTCTGTGAATTTCAGCTAAATAATTCTATGTTTTTCGTTCATTTTGTGACTTCAGTCAGAACCAACAAAAAAATTTTTACGTGTGACCGTACCTTAAGACTGCATTTAGCTCTCGAAGTGATTGTGAGTTTTTTGAAAACATGAATATTTATTTTTATGACATCTTATTTAATACTGTATTTTACTCACTCAATAATTGTGAGTTTTTCACGTTGAGAATAAAGCATTTTCAGACTGATGCTATTGCTAGCACTTTCTACTTAGGGAATGAATAATACGTTATAACATTAACAAAGGTATATCAAAATTTCCATTAGTCAAATCTTGAAAGTTTTTATTGAGCTCTGCTAGTTTGCGCGTAGTTGCAAATGTTTACATGATCGTGTGTGTATTTGTGTGCGCATGTTCATGTATGTGTGTGTATGATTGTGTGAGTATTTGTAAATGAAAGCGTGTGTGCATGTAAATGTGGTGTGCTTGCTTTAGGGTGCGTGTGTGTGCGTGCTGGTGTGTAGGTGTGAGGGTGTGTGCGCGTGCAAGAATGTATGCAAATACAGTATGTATGCGGGTGTGTGTGGGTGCGTGTGTGCGTGCCTGCGTGTGTGTGGGTGTGTGTGTACGTATGTGTGTGTGGGTGTGCATATGTGTGTGTGTACAGGTGGGTGTGCATATGTGTGTGTGTACAGGTGTGTGCACGGAGGTGTGTGCTGGTGTGCACGGGTGTGTATGCGAGTGTGTGTGCGATTGTATATGCAAGTGTATATGGGGGTGTATGCTTTAGTGTGTTTGGGTGTGATGGCGTGTTGGTGTGTTCTTGGGTGTGTTAGTGTTTTTTGCCACGTTCGTGCATTTGTGCATTGGTGTGTATTGGTGGGAATGTTGGTGTGTGTGTGCTTGTGTTGATGTGTGTTTGGGTGTGTGTTGGTGCGTGTTGGTGTGTGTCGGTGCATGTCTGAGGGTGTTGGTGCGTGTTAGTGTGTGTTTGTGTTGCATGTTGGTGTTGTGTGTTCATGTGTATTGGTATGTTTCAGTGTGTGTGTGTGGGTTTTGGAGTGTGTATGTGTTTTGGTGTGTGTTCTGGTGTGTGTTTTGATGTGTGTTTTGATGTGTGCATGCATGCGTGTGTGAAGAGTATGTGTGTGCGTGCGCGTGTGCGTGTGTGTGTCTGTGCGTGTGTGTCCGTGTCTGTGTGATTTGGTATGTTTGTGTGTTGATTTATGCATGTATGTGTGTATATCCTCGCACCTGTTACAGTAGAGGTGATAAATTTTTTTGAGCTTTTAATGTACACCTTTAAGACCTTGCTCAAACCAATCAGATAAACTTTGTGAACTAAACTGGCTTGCATAGAAAAGATCCCTATCAAAGGTCTACAGTTTTTACTTTTAGAAGCTATTTTGTTGATCCGCATTTAAGAAAAAATATGTTGTTGTAACTTGCATGATTATTCTGCATGAATAGTTGTAACCATAATATTCCTCACACATTGTTCATATAGGAGGTTTGTTATAACAGCGGATATGTTTTCATGATTTGTCACTAACACTATCACTGACAATGTTGTACTAAAATATTCATGGCTATTCTAAAGTACTGGTGAAACGCATTACATAAATGTTGTAGCAGTACTATCTCAAAATCTAACAACTGTTTTAGATCCAGCTCACAAAAGAGTGCCAATCCAGTAGTGCTAATGACACAGAAGCACTGCCAGAAGCTACAACAAAAAAGAAAAATGCAAAAGTTAACATGGTGACTCAAGAAGTAGAGGCTGGTGATACTCCAGCTGCTTCTGATCAGGTCAGCCAACTATTTCCAAATCTGCTACTGTAGCATTAAAACTGTAGCACTCTACTAATTTAGTTCTCAAATATATTTAACATTACAAGTACTGTACCATCACAAGTATTGTAGCATTACATGGGTTTTACCATTATAAGTATTGCACCATTGCAAGTGTGGTACCATTAAAAGCGTTGTACAATTTAAATTATTGAGGCCCTAATAGTCTTGTAGGATTACAAGTGGATTGCATTAGAAGTATTATAGCATTACAAGTTCTGTAGAAATGCAAGTACTGTAGCTTAGAAGATGTGTAGCTTTACAGATAAAGTGCACCACCAGTATTTTAGCAATGCACAGATTGTTGGTGATGAAATTATTGTTATATTACAGCTATTATTGCATTATTTGTTTTGAGAGACTACAAGTTCTGTAGTTTGACAAGCATTTTGGTGCAATACATTTTGCAGTGTAGCGTGACCCGTAGGATGACAAGTATTGCAGTACTATATGTTTTATAGCCTTACAAGTATTATGCAATACTTGTAATGTTACAACAATAATAGTGCTGCAACATTACAAGTATCTATATTTTAATATGTAACAATGTTTTTAGTTTGATCTCTCACAAGAGTGCGTATCCACTTGTACAAATGAAACGGAAGCTGTGTTCAACACTATAACAAAGGAAGACAACACAAAAGTTACCATGGTGACTCCAGAAATAAAGGTTGATGACGCTCCAACTACTTCTAATCAGGTCTGCCAATTATTGATGGTGTAATACTCTAACGCATAACTATTTCCAGCCGAGTCTAGCAATAGAGGTATTATAGTGTTACAAGTATTGTAGCATTATTAATATATATTTAAATTATTACAAGTATTGCTGCATTAAAATTTGCTAGTATTAGATTTCAATCAGGACTTCAAGTAGAGGAGCATTTTGAGTCTGTATACAAATAGAACCTTCTCAGTTATATTCAGGAGTGGTTGTTGTTAAGCTACTTAGAGCTTTTGCTTTCTTTACCAAAATGGGAAGATAATTAGTTTACAAAATTATCAACATCATCGACAGCCCATATAACTGTTGAAACATGTTTCAGGAAAAAGATGTTGAAGTCTGTCAACAAAATAATAATTCTGATGTGCTCAGAACTGCAGTGGCTGAAACTGACACAGCTGCAGTGATAAGTTGCGACGTAAATCGAACTGAACAACAAGTAGTGGATTTTAACTCAATAAATAGAATTCTTAAAACAACATGAGCCAATAACTCCTACTGACACTATTGATACTGAAAATAATTATGTATATTGATTCTAAATATTTTATTTTAGAGGGTATTTACCTCACGCAGTGATTGTGGGTTTTTCAATTTAAGAATCAAGCATTTTTAAATCAATGTTTTGCTAGTGCTCTTTAGTTAGCGGATGAACTGTATAATAATTGTATAATATTAATATAAATATATAAAAAGTAGGCATTATGCTAATTTTGAGGCAAGCATTTACATACATGTGTCTATGCAGGGCAGTATCCACCTGTTTGAAAATAGTACTGCGAGGAGAGTGCAAGAGGGGTACCGAATGCCCTCTTGGTGAGGAGGGAGGGGAGACTGGGGGTTCTCTCCCAAAAATTTTTTTAGTATAACTAGTCAAAATGGTGCAAATCTAACACACTTGGCTCCTGATGGGGCACATGTTCTAACAGCAAATTTTACATTATAATCCAGTTTTCTAAATATATAACTGTTTGTTGAGATTGTCTTTAACAACATTTATTAAAAATATAATGTGAATGAGAGCTGATAAAGGGGTTGGCCACAGCTAGCATGAGGTAGAATTATCACCGGGTACAATGCTGAATGGTGTAGGAGACGAGTAGTCTTTTATGAAATAAATTAATTAAATAATATTGTAAAGTTAAAAAGTAAAATTAATAGAGCACCATGTTAAAAATAATGTACTTATACTATAGTTTAAAATACTGAGCAAGTAGTAGTAGATTTAAGTTTGAGCTATGCATGTTACATGCATAGCTCAAACTTAAACTTATTTCTATGAACAAAATCTTTTCTACATAAGCATTCATTTACATACCTACTAGTACAAAAAATACAACCATGTACAATTGACTCTGTATGAAATGCTTGGAAGCATTCCTTTCGGTAGAGTCCAACGCTATAACAATGCTGTGCGAGCTACCATAACGATCGTTTTACTCTGTACAATTATTCCAAGTATAATAAAAGACTAAAAAGTTTACATCACTTCTATCATCTGAATTATTGTTATTCTAATCACACCAAAAATCACTTACAATTGGAGAATCAAATAATATTTTATTTTACCGTTTTGAAAGTCGAGCCGATGTTGACTGGTATTTTCAGCTTTTATTCTTTTCCAAGGAGGCGCGATTTCTTTAGCACAAAGCAACGCCTTTCAGATAATCGTTTCATATCTTAATTTATCGACTAATATCTTGTTGATGATATTTAAAACTTACTAGTGTTCATATCCTTTGTTTAAAGTTACAAGACAGCAGCTTTATAAGTGTCTACCGAAAGCGACATACATGTAAATGCCGTTTCCCCACGCCACCGATAAACGACATTATGGTCATTTACCCAGCCAAAGTGTTAAAATCAAGCAAAAATGACGTGAATTCTGGGATTTTGAGCCTCAAAAAATGGTACTGAAATGGCAGTAGCTGCAGTATAGGAGGATACGGCCCTGTGTGTATGTGCATGTGTTTATGTTTGTAATATGTCATGTAAAGTTTATTTCTAAATATATTGGCAAACAATATTTATTCCAGTTCTGTTAACGCTTAATTTTTTTATCATACTCTTGATGAAAACTAAATATTTTGATTTCCCTTTGTTTTTGCAGCTTGTATTCTTATGTGTTATCAAAAGTAATAAACCTTTAGATTCTAACTCACTTAATTTTTTCAGATAACCTTTGTGAACTAAAATGCCTCATGTAGAGAAGATAAGTGTCAGAGGTTTTCATCTTTTACGTTTAGAGAACAGTTTGTTGGTCTGTATTAAAGTAAAAATAACTTGTTGTGACTTACATTTAGATTTTCTATAAATAGTAGCCATAACATTCCTTACACATTGTCCATATCTCAAGTTGATTATGACAGAAAATATGCTTTTATGTTTGCTATGTGACAGTCACTGACTCCCTCAAACAAAGTTTTGGATTGGTATTCTAAAGTACTGATGAAAAGCATCACTTGAAAATTGAAGTAGTTCAATTTCAATGTGTAAAATCTTTTTTAGCTTGACCTCTTAGAAGAGTCTTCATCTAGTAGCACTAACAACACTGAAGCTGTGCTAGAGACTACAATAGAAGATGTAAATACGAAGGTTACCATGGTAACTCTAGAAATAGAGGTTGATGGTACTCCAAATGCTTCTGATCAGGTTGGTCAACTATTTCAAAATCTGCTACTGTAGCATTAAAACTTTAGCAATCCACTAATTTAGTTCTCAAACATATCTATCAGAAAAAGTACCGTACCATCACAAGTATTGTAGCATTACATGGGTTTTATCATTATAAGTATTGCACCATTGCAAGTGTGGTACCATTAAAAGTGTTGTATAATTTAAATTATTGAGGCCCTAACAGTCTTGTAGAATTACAAGTATTGTAGGATTACATGAACCAATACGTTGCAAGTGTTGTGGAAAGAACAATTGTTGCATCAAAAGAATTGTAGAACTAAACGTGGTGTAGCATTGTAAATAAGTATTGTACCATTATAAGTATTGTACCATTATAACTATTGTACTATTATAAGTATTGTACTATTATAAGTATTGTACCATTATAAGTGTTGTACCATTATAAGTATTGTACCATTATAATGTAAGTATTGTACGATTATAAGTATTGTACTATTGTATGTATTGTATTATTATAAGGGTTGTACGATTATAATTATTGTACTATTATAAGTATTGTACCATTATGAGTATTGTACCATTATAAGTATTGTACCAGTATAAGTATTGTACCATTATAAGTATTGTATCATTATAAGTATTGTAGTATTATAAGTATTGTACCATTATAAGTATTGTACTATTATAAGTATTGTACCATTATAAATATTGTGCCATTATAAGTATTGTACTGTTATAAGTATTGTACCAGTATAAGTATTGTACTATTATAAGTATTGTACTGTTATAAGTATTGTACTAATATAAGTATTGTACCATTGTAAGAATTGTACTATTATAAGTATTGTAGCAGTATAAGTATTGTACTATTATAAGTATGGTACCATTATAAGTATTGTACTATTATAAGTATTGTACCAGTATAAGTATTGTACTATTATAAGTATTGTACTATTATTGTGGAATGTGATTCACTGTTAACTGAGCCTAGGGCTGAGCTAAGCCGAGCCGGGCTGTGCTCAGTCAGGCAGAATAACGAGGTCAGAGTTTAGCCAAGCCAAGCCAAAGCCGTGCCGAGTCAAGACCGAGCAGGGCCGAGCTGTGCCGGGCCCAGCCAAGTACAACGGAGGCACAGCTTACTAGCTATATAAGCTCGAGCATTTGCGTAGAAGAGCAGAGCTGTTCTAGGCCTGTTCATTGCCTGTTACTTGAGCATTATTGTACAACTTTTGAACTAAGCAGAAAATATATGTATAAGCTCATGCATCAAGTTTTATACTAGTAGAGAAAAAGTGAAGGTCGCACAAAACCTTTACACCGGTGGCAGCAGTGGGATCGCTGACGATCCCAAGAACTCCACCACGGGACTTGCATCGGGATCACTGAACACTGGGAGAATCACTGGACTCTAGATAAACTGGGATTCCTGTAAAACGGCAACACTGCTTCTACTGGAAGAACTTCTTGACAACAGGAAGAAACCCAAAGAGAGCTGTGGAAAGCCCTGCGGTATCGGACCCAGTAGAAGCACTGCTCCAGGAGCAGAAACCTACTAAAGGCTCCAACAGGACTTGCCTGAGGAGGCCGCGAGCTTTTACCGGAAGAACTTCCTACAGGAAGAAACCCAGATAGGAGCCGACAGCCACGGACACAGTAGAGGCACTGCTCTGGGAAGAGAGCAGAAACCTACTGAAAGCCAGACATGGCCAATAGGAGAGCAAAAAGTGCTGATCCGGGACCCGATCAACTAGTCGAGCCAGTAGAACGGGTACTACTGATGTCAAGGGCTCAGGAACCGGCACTACGTTTTAGGACTCCCCAGTTCATTGGAAAGGGAGATGTGGAGTACTTCATTGGTCGCTTCACGGAGGTAGCTGACGCCAACCAATAGACGAAAGGAGCAACCCTATTGCACCTCCGGGAAGCACTGGACAAACAGGCTGAAGACTGCAAACGGGCCGGGGACCAGGAGGCCAATTTCAATGCCCTTCAGGCAAGATTCAGGCTATCTGCCAGGCAGGGGCTAAGCCAGCTTAACGCCTTTAGGCAAGAGGAAAGGATGGCACTTCAGGAGCATGCTATGGCGGTCGAGAGGCTGGTACGCATTGCGTACGGCTATGCTATAGTATGGCTATGGAGACCTTCTGCAACTCACTAAAGGATCCTGCTTTGCAGCGACATCTGTTGGCCGTACATACGACAACGGTGGCTGAGGCTGTACGGGCCAGGAACGACTACCTCCGGATCCAAAGAGGCGAGCTACACCTAAGGAGGTGAGAACCACCTTCCTGGACCATATGGTCGGAAGCCTGCCTTAAAGGCGAAAGAAAGGAAGGCAGAAAAGAAGGCTTCCAGGCCTCCTGGAAGATGTATTGGAAGACACCACTAGGGCGCAAGCCCTCAGCCAACCTCACTCTATCAGCTATTTCCTCCCAGGAAGAGTGGAGGGGCGGCCCACTGGGACAGCACGGCCCCCAGTCTACATTTGCTGGCATCTGTGTCGAGGATGTACTGCCTCTGGGGATCCGGGTAACCCAAGATCGGGGCGGTGCTGATACTATCTTTCAGTGTGTTGAAAGCAATCTGTTTTCCTTCTGTCCATCTCTAGGGCTCTCATTTTGAAGTCAGTCGGTGCAAGGGATGTGCTGTAGTGGCGAACTCCGGGATATATTGTCGGTAGTCACCAACCGTCCCGAAGAATCCTTTGAGTTCTTTCACTCCGCGCGGGCGCGGTCATTCCGTGACTGCCTTCACCTTGTCAGAGTCTGTAAAGACTCCATCATGGCTTACTATGTGACCCAGGTAGCGGACCTGGGATTGCAATAGTTTGCACTTGGCCGACTTTAACTTCAGTCCGGCCTTGTGGAGTCTCTGGAAGACCTCTTCCAGCCAATGCAGATGCGTATCCGAAGTCTTAGGCGATGACTTTAAGATCATCCAGATATAGTAGCAGCATTCTCCAGTGGAGGTTGTGTAGAACGCGCTCCATGAGTTTTTGGAAGGTGGTGAGGGCGGACGTCAGTCTGAAAGGCAGCCTCTTCCATTTCCATATATCGATCCGTGTCGAGAAGGCCAATTTCTCCTGCGCCTCTGCATCCAGGGGTACCTGCCAGTACCTGCTCACCAGGTCGAGCATGCTTAAATAGCGGCTGCTGGACAGGGCATTTAGGCTGTCATCGATCCTGGGTAGAGGGTTGGCATCCTGCTCGGTAACGGCGTTTAGACACCGGTAGTCGATGCAGAAACTCCACTTCCCGTCCTTCTTCCGGACCAACACCTTGGGGGAACTCCAAGCTCTTCTGGCTAGCTCGATAAGCCTTTGCTTGAGCAGATCCTGGACCTGCTGTTTGGCCTCGGCCTCCTTCTCCGGTCCGAGTCTGGGGGGTTGCCGGATTGGCCGGGTGCCCTCCTTAAGTGGAATGGAATGTTCCATCTCGGTGGTCCTTCCTACGTCGTTGTCACCCATACTGAACAAAATGGCATATTGACTCAGCAAGGAAGCCAACCTCGCCGTTTAACCCATCTTCTCACAGTTTGGTCAGGTCGCCTGGAACAATTCCTTAAGGTGAGCCAGCACTCCATTGATTGAAGTCGAACCGGGGTCACACAGTAAGGGATTGTCCTCTTCAACCTGCGGGGTCTCCCCTCCTGTGTAAGTGCCAATAGTGGCTCTAAACCGAAAAGTCAATGGCCGCTCCATAGCATTCATGTAGTGGGTGATGACCTGTTTCCTGGGTCTCGGCTGATTCAAGATACTTCAAGGGGCTTCAAGGGGCTATCGGAGGTTCGTCGGGAAATCCTTTGATCAGTCTCATGGGGCAGTACTTTCGTATGGGGATGCGACGGTGTATTGCCATCACTATCCGAGCGGGAACCACTACCTCACTTATCACCTGTACCTTGCTCTGTAGCAGCCGCCCATGTTGATCCGTGCAGACTAGCTGTCTGCTATCCATTCGGACCACCGACTGCTCAAATGCGAGAGAGCACTGATGGGCCATGAAGAATGGCATTCCGAGTATGGCATACTCACTCAAATGGCTAACCACAAAGACTTTTTCTGTTTTTACATCCTTTAGGCAGATGACCAGACAGATTATCCGTAGAAGGGGATGTCTCTGTCACTTTCCTCGAGTTAGTCCCGTATGGTTCCTGGCAATCGGCCAAAAAAATGCTTATTGACCAGGTTTGTGGTGAATCCTGTGTCTAAAAGAAACTGGTACAGGAGGGCTGCGAGAGAGCCATTGCCTACTACAGCAAGACCCTCACCTCCTCGGAAGACAATTACTGCATCACCCATTGGGAGCTGCTTTAGTGGTAAAGGCAGTGAAGCACTTTCAATCGTATTTATATAGCCAGGAGTTCCTCCTACGAACGGATCACGCGTCACTCCGGTGGCTATGCAGGAGGAAGAAACCCTCGAATCAGGTAGCCCGATGGCTAGAGATCTTGCCTGAGTTCCGCTACGTCCTGGAGCATCGGTCAGGGACTCGCCACGGGAACGCAGATGGGTTGAGCAGGCAAATGTGCGAGGACTACCGGCAATGCATGAGCATTGAGCAAAGGGACAGGGGCCCCTCACAGAAGGAGTTGGCAAGGGAACAAGGGCCGTTAGCCGTGTGGGTACCGACCAGTTGCCTGGATGGGACTCCCGTTTTCGACAGGGCAGGATCGACCCTGGGCAACGTCGCATACCCCGAAGGGCCAATCGGCAACTCGCACGGGACTCCCACCCTAACAGTGGCAGGTTTGAACCTGGGTGCCGGAAGTTCCTCCAAGGGGCTACCGGCCACACCAGGGATAACAGGACTAAAGGGCGAGCTGGCAAAGACACAGACTACTAGACAAGGACCAGTGGCCATCATGTATTGTGCCATTGCCACAAAAGAAGAGGTGCCAGCGGAACACCTAGAAGTCGGGAGCAGAGAGATGGATACCCTGCATCACATGCAAGGCTCTCTGTGCATACAACAGGATGGCATGCTGGAAGCACGCGTGGCCCCGCAGGGCCATGCCAGATGGTGCGCCATCTGCTTCCCCGGCCATGCGGAAGACCACGGTGTGGCAAACGGACGCCTTGGCTCACTCTGGGGTGGGAAGAAGGATAAACCACTTCCAGCTGACTTGGTACTGGCCCGGACTGATGGCCACAGTCAGACGGCTCATCAAGAGTTGTGAGGTGTACCAGGCTGCAAAGCATGGAGGGACAAAAGCGGTTGCAGGGAAAAAAAGGCTCTACGCCGGGTGACTCTGGCAGAAAGTGGCGGTGGACCTGGTGAGGCCAATTCCGGTCACGCCCTGGGGGAACCAGTGGGTGCCGGTCCTCACCAACCACTTCACCCGATGGCAGGACACACTGGCACTACCTGACGCCACAGCCCTGGTGGTCGCAAACGCACTGGACGAGCGGGTCTTCTGCTACCTGGGGTTACCTGAGCAGATCCACACGGACCAGGAAGCGCAGTTTGAGAACCAACTGATGGCCAAACTGTGCCAACTCTGGAATGTGAGGAAAACCCATATGACTCCTTCTCACCCACAAGCCAACGGAATCGTTGAACGGAACAATCGGGACTCAGAGACTCTTAGAAGGCACTACTCCTGGCCCGGGAACAGGACGAGTGGGACCTGCTGCTTACCCAGCTGATGAGGGCATACCAAGGCACCCCCCAATCTGCAACCGGAGAGACAGCCAACATGTTGCTGTTGGGACGGGAGCTGAGGTTGCCGGACCAGCTGGAAAGCCACCCACCACCGACCGAGTTTTTTCCTGCCCGCGAGCGCGCCCTTAAAGTGCAGCGGAGGCTGCAGA
This sequence comes from Watersipora subatra, assembly GCF_963576615.1. NCBI lineage: Eukaryota > Metazoa > Bryozoa > Gymnolaemata > Cheilostomatida > Watersiporidae > Watersipora > Watersipora subatra. Next base: position 8,781 of record NW_027045356.1, on the reverse strand, counting down.
TGGTGCATGAGGCCTTGCAACAAAGTCAAATGGAGGTGACACAGGAAGACCGAGAGGAGCCATCTCTGTACGCTCCAGGCGACTGGGTATGGCTCACGAATAAATGTCGGAGACAGGGAGAAAATCCCAAGCTGCAGGCAAAGTTTGTGGAACCATACCAGTTCCTGAAGGCCTGGGAGAACCACACATATCTGGTGGAACGACAGGGCCAGTTTTCCATTCAGAGCCAAAGAAGGCTGAAACCTTATCATGTTTGCCCAGAAAGGTTGAGGCAAGCCCTGGCTACCTTGAAGCCAAGGAGAGGTTCGAACATGAAAGGAGCTCGACCCAGCAGGCCGGAGAGGAGGCAGGAGGAGGTCAGAATAGACCCTGTACTTTTAATGCCACCCCAGCTGGGAAAAGTTGCTACTAAAAGCGCAGGAAAAAGGGCAGGAGATAACTCCGGGAGAAACTCCGGCCGGACCGTAGGAAGGAGAAAGCCAAAGACGCCCTCCGAGCTCCGAGAAAATCAATCCGGCCACACTGAAAAAAGTTCCAGAAGAACCTGAAGCAAACCCGGTAGAGACCGAAGAGCCCACAACACCAGATCCCATCAACCCCACAATCCAATCAATTCCAGTCTGGCATAATCCGAGGCCAGCCTGGACAACTAGGAAGCCGGAACGGTACGGAGATAATGTATGTTATTCGATGGAATATCCGGAAAACAGTCCGAAGGTCGCGCGGGAAAGTTATAAAACGGTTCTCACGAACGCAACTAAAGCTTTCTTTTTAAAACACTCATTATCTCTGGACGACATTAGAGCACTCGAGAAGATGAACAGAGAAGGTAACACCTCGCTACAGGATTTATTGACTTCGGTTACAACTAGCTTGAAAGAAGCTGAGGAAGCACTGGGTGCACCGGAGCCGGTAGGTGTGGCACACCCAAGGGAGATCAAGAGTTGGAGGAGGCGACTGCCAAGGCCAACACGAGCTGCCCTGGAGAACCTGTCTCCGAAGCAGATGATGAGGACCTGGACAGAACCCTGACACGAGAGGAGGAGGCCTGCTGAGTGGCTAGCATAAGCTCTCTCCTAAGGTCTAGATTGGAGACCGTGGTCACCAATGGAGGGGAGAGTGTTGTGGAATGTGATCCACTGATAACTGAGCTTAGGGCTGAGCTAAGCCGAGCCGGGCTGTGCTCAGTGAGGCAGAATAACGAGGTTAGAGTTTAGCCAAGCCAAGATAAAGCCAAGCCAGAGCCATGCCGAGTCAAGACCGAGCCGAACCGGGCCGAGCTGTGCCGGGTCCAGCCAAATAAAACGAAGGCGGAGCTTACTAGATATATAAGCTGGCAAATTTGTGTAGAAGAGCAGAGCTGTTTTAGGCCTGTTCATTGCCTGTTACTTGAACATTCTTGTATAACTTATGAACTAAGCAGAAAATATATGTATAAACTCATGCACCGAATATTGTACTAGTGGAGGAAAAGTGAAGGTCGCACAAAACCTTTACACTATTATAAGTATTGTACTATTATAAGTACTGTACTATTATAAGTATTACACTATTATAAGTATTGCACTATTATAAGTATTGTACCATTATAAGTATTGTATTACTATAATTATTGTACTATTATAAGTATTGTACCATTAAAAGTATTGTACCATTATAAGTATTGTACCATTATAAGTATTGTACCATTATAAGTATTGTACCATTATTAGTATTTTACCAGTATAAGTATTGTACTATTATAAGTATTGTACTATTATAATTATTGTACCATTATAAGTATTGTACCATTATAAGTATTGTACCATTATAAGTATTGTTCTATTATAAGTATGGCACTATTATAAGTATTGTACCATTATAAGTATTGTATCCATTATAACTATTGTACCATTATAAGTATTGTATTATTATAAGTATTGTACTATTATAGTTATTGTACCATTATAAGTATTGTACAATTATAAGTATTGTACCATTCTAAGTATTGTACAATTATAAGTATTGTACAGTTATAAGTATTGTACTATTATAAGTATTGTACTATCATAAGTATTGTACAGTTCTAAGTTATGTACTATTACAAGTATCGCACCATTATAAATGTTGTAAAACTAAAGTTATTGAGGCACTACTAGTCTTGTATGATTATGAATAAATATAGTAGATGTTATAAATGTTGTAGTATTGCAAACATTGTAACATTACAAGTATTGTAGCAATACAAGTGCTGTTGACGTACAAGTACTGTAGTTTTAAAGATTTTAGCATGATAGATAAAGTAGCAACAAAAGTACATTAGAATTTAACTAATCGTGGGTGATAAAGTTATTGTAATATTACACCTATTTTTGAGTTATTTCTATTTTGAGGCTACAAGTTCTGTAGTTTGACATGTATTTAGGTGCTATACATTGTGCCGTGTTACATCAACCATGGCACAGCGAGTGTTGCAGTACTACATGTTTTATTGCTGTAAAAGTACTGCAGTGCTTCATCTATTGGAGGATTGCAAGTAGCATGGTTTTACAAATATTGTATTGTTACATGTACTGTAGCATTAAAAATGAGCTACCATGACAAATATCATAGCTTTAAAATTGTGTAGCATTACTTGTAAGGTAAGACTTCATGCATAGAAGCATTTTGACTCTGCATAAAAATAGAAATTTCTTAGTTTTGTCTGTACACAGTCATTAATGGCATAGTACTAGATCTTCATGTGTAATCTAAAGTATTAGTTAAAACTACTACATAAAAGTTCTAGCAGTTTTAATTCGAAGTGTAAAAATTGTTTTAGCTTGACCTCCCAGAGGAGTCTCCAACTAGTAGTACTAATGACACTGAAGCTGTGCTAAAGACTACAGAAGAGGATAATGGAAAAGTTAACATGATGACTCAAAAAATCGAGGTTGATGGTGCACCAACTACTTCTGATCAGGTATGACAGTTATAGATGGTATAACAGTGTAACACATCACTAAGTATTTCCAACCAAGTCTAACATTACAGGTATCATAGTGTTACAAGTAGTGTAACAGTGCTAACATTGTACCAATACAAAAAACATAGCTTAACAAATATTTAACTATTAAAAGTACTTTAGCATTCCAAACATTGTATTTATACAAACAATTTTGTGTTAAAATTTGGTAGCTTTAGATTTCATGCAGGACTTAAAGTAGAGGAGCTGTATACAAATATAACATTCCCAGTTACATTAAACTATGTAGGGCTTTTACTTTTCTTGCCAAAATGGAGAGATAATTAGTTTAGAAGATTATCAACATGACAGGCAGCCCATATACCTATTGAGATATATTTCAGAAAAAGCGTATTAAGGTCTGTCAACAAAGTTTGAAGTATGATTTGCTTGGAATTTCATTGGCTGAAACTGACATAGCTGCAGCGGTGAGTTTTAATGTGAGTCGGACTAAACAACACGTAATAAGTTTTGTATGTTGGTGGGTGCCTGTGTGCATGCATGCCTGTGTGCGTGCATGCATGCCTGTGTATGCCTGCGTATGTGTGTGTGTGTGTGTTTGCATGTGTGTGCGCATTGTCTGTGCGTGTGTGTGAGTGTGTGTGGGTGCATGTGTGTGTCTGTGTGCATGCGTGTGTGTGTGCATGTGTGTGCATGTGTGTGTGTGTGTGCATGCATGCGTGTGTGTGGGTGTGTGTGTCTGCATGCGTGCGTGCATGTGTGTGTGTCTGTGCGTGTGTGCGTGTGTGTGTGTGTGCGTGCATGTGTGTGGTGTGGTGCAGTGTAGTGTAGTGTGTGCGCGAGTGTGTGTGTGGTGTAGTGTGGTGTGTGGTGTTTTTGCATGTGTGTGCTTGTGTGCCTGTGATTGTGCGCGTGCTGCCTGAGTTGTAAACTTTGTCTGACTTACACACATTCAGACTTTCCCTCACTCTTCTCAGATAAACTTTGTGAACTGAACTAAACTAGGTTACGGGATTATCAACATGACAGGCAGCCCATATAACTGTTGAATAATGTTTCAGAAAAAGCATGTTGAGATCTTTCAACAAAGTGTGAGGTCTGCAGAGTTTCAAACTCCAGAGCCTGAAACTGACACAACTGCAGAGGCGAGTTTCAATGTAAGTCAAACTGAACAACAAGTAGTAAATTTTGTATGTTGGTATGTGTGTGCATGTGAACGTGCATGTGTGTGTGCATGTGTGCGCACGCACATGCACGTTCGTATGTGTGTTTGCATCTGTGTGTGTTCGGTTATATAATGCATGACTAAGTTTTGTTCATAGATATAATACCAAAAATATTTTTTTGGTTCGATTAAAGCTCAATTCCTTTTATCATGCTCTTGAAATTACCTGAAGGTTTTAATTTTATACTCTACTTTTTCTGTTTGTAATCTTATGAGTTATCTAAAAATATACACTTTTGGAGTCTAACTCACTCAATCGATCAGATAAATTTTGTGAACTAAACTAACTCATGTAAGGAAGATCCAGGTCAAAACTTTACATTTTTTACTTTTAAAAACTATTTTTGTTGTTCTGCATTAAAGTAAAAGTAGCTTGTTGTGACTTGCATTATGATTCTGTATAAATAGTCGAACTAATCAAGAGTCGAACTAAACACCATGTAGTACGAGTTGTATGTTGGTGGGTGCCTGTGTGCATGTGTGCCTGTGTGCATGCGCGCATGCATGCGTGTGTGTGCGCGCGTGTGTGTGCGTGCGTGTGTGTGCGTGTAAGTGTGTGTGCGTGCGTGCATGCGTGCGTGTGTGTGTGCGCGCGCGTGTGTGTGTGTGTGCATGTGGGTGCACATGTGCATGTGTGTGTGGTGTGGCTGTGTGCTTGCATGCGTGTGTGCGCACGTGTTTTTGCGTGCATGCTTTTGCGTGCATGTTTTTGCGCATGTGTGTGTGTGCGCATGTGTGTACATGTGTGTGCACATGTGTGTGCGTGTTTTTGCGTGTTTGTGTGCGTGCTTGCGTGTGTATGCATGTGTGCGTGTGTGGGCGTGTGTGTGTTTGGTTATATAATAAAGAAATGCATTTTATTCATCGATTTATTACCAAAAACATTTTTTCAGTTCTGTTAAAGCTTAATTTATTTTATCATACTCTTGATATTAACTAAAAATTTTAATTTTAAACTCAACTTTTGCTGAATGTAATCTTATGAGCTGTCAAAAAATATACATCTTTGGACTCTAACTCACTAAACCGATTAGATAAATTTTGTGAACTAAACTACATGTAACTCATGTAGGGAAGATCCCTGTCAGAGATTTGCACCCTTTTTGAGAAATTACTTTTTGGCTTGAGTTTAAGTAAAAATATGTTCTGGCTTGCATGATTATTCTGTATGAATAGTTGTAACCCTAATATTCCTCACACATTGTTCATATACATGTAGCAGGTTTGTTATAACAGCGGATGTGCTTTCATGTTTTGTCACTAACACTATCACCGACAATGTTTTACCAAATTTTCGATGGCTTTTCTAAATTACTGATCAAAAGCACTACATCATATTTCAGCAGTACCATCTCAACATCTAACTACTGTTTTAGCTCAAGATTACAAGAGAGGTTCTGTCTCGTAGTACTAATGACACAGAAGCAGTGCCAGAAGCTACAACCAAAAAGGAAAATGCAAAAGTTAACATGGTGACTCAAGAAGTAGAGGCTGGTGATACTCCAGCTGTTTCTGATCAGGTCAGCCAATTATTTCAAAATCTGCTACTGTAGCATTAAAACTTTAGCACTCTACTAATTTAGTTCTCAAATATATTTAACATTACAAGTACTGTACCATCACAAGTATTGTAGCATTACATGGGTTTTACCATTATAAGTATTGCACCATTGCAAGTGTGGTACCATTAAAAGTGTTGTAAAATTTAAATTATTGAGGCCCTAACAGTCTTGTAGGATTGCCAGTATTGTAAGATTACATGTACTAATACGTTACAAGTGTTATATAATAGAACAATTGTTACATCAAAAGAATTGTAGCATTACAAATATTGTAGCATTGTAAATATTGTATTATGGCAAATATTGTAACATTGCAGGTATTGTAGCATTACAAGAAATTTTGCATTAGAAGTATTGTAGCAATTCAAGTTCTGTAGAAGTACAAGTACTGTAGCTTAGATTTGTAGCTTTACAGGCAAAGTGCAACACCAGTATTTTAGCAATGTTCAAATCGTGGTTGATGAAATTATTGTAGTATTACAGTTGTTGTTGCATTATTTGTATTGTGAGACTACAAGTTCTGTAGTTTGACAAGCATTTTGGTGCAATACATTTTGCAGTGTTACATGACCCGTGGGATAACAAGTATTGCAGTACTATATGTTTTATTGCATTACAAGTATCGCAGCATTATTATTGTTGTAGCATTACAAGTATTGCAGCACAACACCTAATGTAGCATTAAAAGTATTGCAGCACTACACGGTTTGTAATATTACAAGTAGTGTAATCTTACAAATATTGTATTATTACATGTACAGTAGCATTAAAAATGTGCTACCGTGACAAATATCGCTGCATTAATATTTTTTAGCATTCCATGTAATGTAGGACTTTGTGTATATAAGCATTTAGGGTCTTTGTAAAAAAAGAACCTTTCAAGTTTTGTCTGTACATAGTCATTGACGGTGTAGTAGGGGAAAAGTGGGCAATGTGGACAGTTTTTCTTTTCGTTACAGTTACCACTATTCTATTCTTTTTAGAATACTCCAAATTATATTTTTAGTTTGCAGAGTTTGTTGACATCCTTTTTTCTTAATTGTATGTTTTTTAATACAAGCAATGGTTTTTCCAGAATCCTACTAAGTTTGGTATGTATTCTAAAGCGCTGGTGAAAAGCACAACATAAAAGTTACAGCAGTTCTATTTTAGAATGTAACAATGTTTTTAGCTGAATCTCTCACAAGATTGTGTATCCACTTGTACTAATGATACGGAAGCTGTGCGCGACACTACAACAGAAGAAGAAAATACAAAGGTTAACATTGTGACTCCAGAAATAAAGGTTTATGACGCTCCAACTACTTCTGATCAGGTCTGCCAATTATTGATGGTGTAATACTCTAACGCATAATTATTTCCAGTCGAGTCTAGCAATAGAGGTGTTATAGTGTTACAAGTATTGTAGCATTATTAATATATATTTAAATTATTACAAGTATTGCTGCATTAAAATTTGGTAGCATTAGATTTCATGTAGGACTTGAAGTAGAGGAGCACTTTAAGTCTGTATACAAATAGAACCTTCTCATTTATGTACTGCACATGTGATGGTTAAATAATAATTCAGAAAAAATATGTTGAGATCTTTCAACAAAATAAGAATTCTGATGTGCTTGGAACTCCAGTGGCTGAAATCGACACAATTGCGGGTGTAAGTTTCAACGTAAATAAAACTGAACAACAAGTAGTGAACTTTAACTCAATAAATATAATTCTTAAAACAACATGAGCCCATAACTCCTACTGACACTATTAATACTGAAAATATGTATATTGATTCTAAACATATTATTTTAGAGTGTAATTAACTCACTCAGTGATTGTGGGTTTTTCAATTTGAGAATAAAGCACTTTTAACTCGATGCCTTTGCTAGTGCTCTTTAGTTAGCGGATGAACCGTATTTTATAAGATTAACGTAAATATATAATAAGTATACATTATGCTAATTTTGAGGCAAGCATTTACATACATGTGTATGTATGTGCGTGGGTTTATGTTTGTAATATGTCATGTAAAATCTATTTCTAAATACATTGGCACAACAAAATTTATTTCAGTTCTGTTAAGGCTTAATTTCTTTTATCATACTTTTGATGAAAAACTAAATATTTTAATTTTACTTCACTTTTGCAGTTAGTATTCTTATCAGTTATCAGATGTGATAAACTTTCAGACTCACTCAACTAATTTAGATAACCTTGATAATAAACAAATACTTTAATTTCATGCTTTTTTTGCTGTTTGTATTTTAAGATGTCCAAGGTTATACACCTTCAGACTTTGACTCACTAAATTTTATCAGATAAACTTTGTGAGCTAAAATGGCTTGTGTAGGGATAATCCCTGTCAGAGGTTTTCATCTTTTACGTTTAGAGACTAGTTTGTTGGTCTGTATTAAAGTGAAAATAACTTGTTGTGACTTACATTTAGATTTTCTATAAATAGTTGTAACCATAACATTCCTCACATATTGTCCATATCTCAAGTAAATTATGGCAGCAAGTATGCTTTTATGTTTTCTATGTGACAGTAACTGACTCCATGAAAGTTTTGGATTTGTATTCTAAAGTACTGATGAAAAGCACCACATAAAAAACTGTAACAGTTTTATTTCAAAGTGTAAGAATTGTTTTAGCTGGACCTCTTAGAAGAGTCTCTATCTAGTAGTACTAATGACACTGAAGCTGTGCTAGAGACTACAACAGAAGAGGAAAATACAAAGTTTACCCTAGTGACACAAGAAATAGAGGTTGTTTGCACTCCAGCTGCTTCTTATCAAGTAAGCCAACTATTTCCAAATCTTCTCCTAAAGCATATGTATTAAAACTCTAACAATCCACTAATTCAGTTTTCAGACATATCTAACACTAGCTGCATTACCCGCCTACAGTAACAGATTCACGGGCAGCATAAGGTTTATTGAGAGTTGGCTTTCATACTGTAAAACAACTCCAAATATGCAGTTACATCTGCCTCTCTCCTTCTCTCCCTCTCTCCCTTTTTCCCCTCTCTCCGTCTCTCCCCTCTCTCTCTCCCTCTCTCTCCC